>NC_041407.2:42271205-42288705 GCF_900747795.2 Erpetoichthys calabaricus
AAGATATTTATATCCTAAGTGATAGCAATCTGCAAAACTACAGTAAATGTATATTCTGCTGTTCCACAGTAAGGTGACCCCTTGATTGCCACAGTATATTTGATATACTGGGTCAACTTATGTTGATATTAGTATCAACAACACAATGTGACTTCGGTTCTGTATTCTAGTGCCATGGAATTTGCGGACTGACCAAATTAGCAAATGTCTACTCATTTGTTTTTTGTTTTTTTTTTTAAGAAAAGCTTACACCCAACAAAATAGTCCTAACTGAAATGAATGTGGATATTTACAAGTTCTTCTAGAGTTGGCTCACCCTGTGTGCCTACTATGCAGGTTAAGACTGACTGACATCTCCACTTTGTGTATGTGCCATTGAGTATTGGTATGCAATACTGGATTGTGATTCACTGGTGCCTTGTCCAAACTTGGTTCCCGATGCTGTCAAAACCTTGGATTACCCATGCTTTTTTCATTTAAATTAAGAAAAAATGTATTCAGTACATAATGCAATACATACTGTCGTGTGCAACTTATAAAGTGAATAAACAATAATTTGAGGTTACATAAGTGGAAGAAAAATTCTAGGGTAACGTAGCTTATATCTTAAAGAAATAGCAAAAAAAAAGTTTGTTAATGAATGTCAGAAACCTTTGCTGGCATGTCAGGAGGCCAGATAGGGGTCAAGTGAACAACAAAATGTACTGAACAATGACTAAGAAATCAGCAGATGTCCTGTAAACAACCAGAATGGACAGTTGTTATATGCAGAGAAGGTTTAAGGGTGGTAGCTCATCTCAAAATGTGTAAGAAAACCGGAATATAATAGAATAGACTTTATTTTGTAAATGAGTGTATGTATTGATTGACACCATATGTAAATTCAATAGTTTATAAAATTAACCTGTATTCTTTGTTTCTCTGATCATTCTGACCATACTGTAACAGACTGCTTTTGAAGAATAATCCCTCCAAGAAATTTTGCTGAGGAGTAATTAACACTAGAATTACCAGAGCCTACGAAAAAACTCGTAGATCCGGCCCACCTTAAATCGCTTCTTAAAACCTTTCTCACCTCTCCGCCAGCGTCTTTTGTCATCTAAATGTACTGATAAAGACAAGCTGCCAGCAGCCGGCTATTCCATCCCCCCAACGACTTAGAACGTAAACAAGCTTTTCCCAGCTAATGCCTTGATTGATTATCTGGGAGTGAAGTGGAGTTTTAGAGTAGAAATAATAAGATTGCTATTTGGAACACACGCATTTCATATGTGTTGCATTTCTACAGTAATCTGTGTAAACACATTGTTAAAACAGAAACGGTTTACAATATTCTAGTAGCAAATGACAAAATGTAGGCATATTTCACTATTTTAGAATAAAATGATACATTTGATTTCAGTCTGTAACAGCCGGTGTAATTTATGATATTTGTAAAGGTTAGCTTTATTTTTTTAAAATTCACTTTTCATTGTCTCAGTCGCGTTCAGGATCCATCCCTACCGCCCCCCACCTGACACTGCTGTTTTTACATAAAGACGCGCTATAGTTCTGCAGTGTATCACGATACATACGACCGCGTGTTTTTTTCCCCCCAGTATTGCCAGTCCCCACATGTTGCTGTATGCTGTTTCTTTTGTACTCCAGGACATGCAGAGGAAAGCATAGTAAAGAGCAGTAACTTCAGCGCTATATGCAATCATCAGACACTCCCCATCTGATGCTGTTTTCACATAAAGACGCGCTAAAGCTCTGCAGTGTACTTGTGACTGCATTGTCGTACCAATGCTTGTGAACTGAAGTGTCTGCATGCACTTTTCATGGCAATACACGTGTATTTTTTGAGCATGCCCATGTATCTCAAACACAGGAACATATGTTGATGTAAAAGTATAACAAAACAAGTGCACTTTTATTCAAGACTATAACCGAAGAAAAAAGAAAGCAAGTTACAGTAGGTGGAATGCTAAGAACTGCTGATTTCCATTCTGTGCTATATAACTGTTAACATTTGAATCTGATGATTGCATATAGCGCTGTCTGATTTAGTGTGCGCAAGAAACATGCAGGTGGGCCAGTTGCTGAGTGCTACAACGCACATTTTAAAAAAAGAAAGAGACAAATATATGTGACGTTTTGAAGAAATCATTTTATGACGCGAATAGTACCAATCAGAAAACATCGTCGAAGTAATGCAATATTATTTGAAAACGAACAGCGTCAGGTTGGGTGTGAAGTTATACTGGCGCTGTTTGAGTCAGATCAGAAGCTGAATAAGCTGAAAAAGCTCCTGTTCTGACTCTAAGTAAAAAAGCATGAATTAATCAACAGAAATAACCGCGATTGACATTTTAAAGTTAACGATTTACAGTGCATACCAATTTATAAATTCAATGTCCGTTTGAGGAAAAAAAAAACACTTTCTTCAAAGCTGGGAATCGAACTCACGTCTCTATGGCACAGTAAGGCAGTGGTGCTCCAAGTCAGCAAACCGTCCTTATAACTTATTTTTTCAAGATCCATAACACACAGACAGACAGAGCACTGCGTAATACAGAGACAGACAGGCAGAGATATACAAATTAACAGGGAAGGCACATGTACTGAAAGAAAAAAAAAATCAACATGTGCGTTGTTTCTGCAGCACTGAATAAGCTCACCCGCTCTAACATCATCCCTCCCCCGATCTGGCTCTCTAAGTAACAGCGCAAGTACAGACACAAATCAAGTGCATGTGTGTACTGTATAATATTAACAAAAAGAGCAGCTTACTACTGAAAACGGCAAATATAGGAGTGAGTGGGGATCGAACCAGGACTCTTGATTACGCTTGGTTTGCGTCTGTACTTGCGCTGTTACTTAGAGAGTCAGATCGGGGGAGGGGTGATGTTAGAGCGGGTGAGCTTATTCAGTGCTTTTTCTTTCAGTACGTGTGCCTTCCCTGTTTGTTTGTATATCTCTGCCTGTCTGTCTCTGTATTACGCAGTGCTCTGTCTGTCTGTGTGTTATGGATCTTGAAAAAAATAAGTTATAAGGACAGTTGTTCATGTTAATTGCAGTCTCAATTGTTAAAAAAATATTTTAAAAGGAGCATCCCACATGAAAATATAACGATCTCATTAACTGACAGAGCATACCAATTTACAAATTTTATGTCCGTTTGAGGTTAAAAAGAAAAAAAAGAAGTAACACTTTATCTCCAGCGGGGAATTGAACTCATGTTTGTGAGGCAGAGAAAAGCTACTCGGTCTGAGAGGCAAATCTTAGCGCGCTACGCCACGGAAGGTGTTATATGGTGTGTGAAGCTTTTGTGGAAGTGTTTATTTGATCTTAGGAACTCGGGCTTTACACATTCTATAGTTTATGCCTACATTTTGTAACATTTATTACTAAAATATGAAAAAGTTTCTGTTTTAGCAATGTGTTTACACAGATTACTGTAGAAACGGAACACGCATGAAATGCATGTATTCCAAATGGCGATCTATTATTTCTATTCTAAAACTCCAGCAGTTCAGTCACTCCCAGGTAATCAAACAAGGCATGAGCTGGGAAAACTTAGTGAACGTTCTGCGACGGTGGGGGATGGAATAGCCGGCTGCTCGCTGCTCCTCTTAATCGGCACATTTAGAAGACAAAAGAGAGGTGAGAACGGTTTTAAGGTGGGCCGGATCTACGAGTTTTTTTGTAGACTCTGGTAATTCTAGTGTTAAAAGATTTTTCTCCTCCATGATTACTGAATTGTCCTATTGTCTGGGGGAGTTGCCCAGATCTCTCTATATATCTGTGTGTATATATATATATATATATATATATATATATATATATATATACTGTATATATATATATATATATATATATATGCCTGGTCTCTACAGACCCATGGTATTTAATAACGCTTGTTGAACAGAGTGAATACATGCAATAGTAAGATTTCAATGACAGCATCACAGACTTTGAGATGTGTCCCAACAGAATGGTCTAAACTACAGTACATAGTCACAGAAGGAATACTGTGCCTGGACTATGGTACATCTCAGCAACTATTTGTGTGTTTCAGTATGAAGTGCTTGCGATACACTACATACATGTTTCAGTACGGAGTATATTTGATCTCTAGGTGTTTGTTTGTGTGTTGTCCTGTGATTAAAGGTGTCCATGTCTGGGATAAATCATGCGTTATGTCAAGTGCTATAGGGACAATCTCTGACTCTTACAAATCAGACTAGGAGTTGGCAGATCTACTGTAGGTAGTAAATGGATATTCCATACTATGAGTAGCTGAGTATATAACAGACAGCTCAGTGATTAGCATTATTGTCTTACAGCAGCAGAGGTTTGGACTTAATTCTGGTTCCAGGCAAACTCTGTGGAGTCTGTCTAGTTGCTCTCTGTTCAAAATGGTTTTCCCTAGTTCTCCAGTATTTTCTTACATCCCAATGGGATTTTAATGTGAGATTGCTGGGCTAGCCCCATAAAGAAATGGGGCACTATGAAAAGAATCACTCTTAAGCAGATAAAACACTTATCTCCAAGTCTGGGAAAACTCGTAGCACAAGGAACAAAAAAATCTGCAAAATTATTTCTGTAAAGTCTATGTCAAATTTCAAGACTTTCCCAGCAATTTTCTGTCATAGCCTTCATTTACATAAGCAGTTGTAAGCTGTGAAGCTGATCACCTAATGTGGCATACCCAACGATTCAGACCAACTAATCTGCAAATCATTATGATAAAACCAAACAGGTTTGATTTTATCTTTAGTCAGAGGAGAAGGATGTGTGTGCAAAAGAGGTGATAACCAATAAATGCTCATCCAGAAATATAATACATAGAAAATAGTAACGAGGAATAAGGGACACGTGTTTTGAACCTTACAAACAGAAAAGAAGTCCATCTGTCTGATAACTATTGTTTTACATTCCATACCATAACAGAACAGAAAAAATAAATAAATGGCAGAGATTGCTCCTGACTTTGGTGCAGTTGTACTGGCTGTCAGTATACTATTAAAAAAAAGCAACCCAGTTGTAAAAATAAATATATAAAAATAAAAGCTGCAACCTCTGTGCCCACTGAAGCCAGTTGCATCAGAAACTTTTCTATCTGTGCCCTCCATGAAAACATGAAATTAAAAATGCTTCTTGGCCATCAATAAACACAGTAACAACAAATACAAAATACACAATTTTTGGGTAGAATATTCCCTTAATAAACTGAATTTATTCAAATTCAGGACATTCCTAATAAGTTCAATTTTTGCCAAATGAAATCTAGTAATGTTTGGATAAAGCCTATATATACTGTACGTAAATATAAATGCATTACAGGCAAAAGAAAATAATTATTGATACCTTCTGGGATTCATTCTGTTGAGCGGTTGCAACAGCAGAATCAATAATCTGTTGGGTGGTGTTAATGCAACTGACAAGTTCTGCATACTGTTTGTCTGCTTGTTCCAACTTCTTTTCCATTTCTCTATGCTCCTTAAGTGGCAGAAAATCACCATTCTCTGATAAGAATGCCTTCACTGATGCAATAACTTCAGATACATCAGCTGCATTTGTCTTGATATCATGCTGAAACGCCTATGGCAGAGATAACAGGTTAGTGATAAAGTAAATATTTATTTATAACCTTTATCATTATTATAGCTATTTACGTCTTGGTCCACTGAGTACAGTATATCAAATGACCTCTATCAATCATACCCATTAATCTACTATATTAGGTCATTTTCTCATAGCTTTCCAGACAATAAAATTAGGGTGGTTGTGTACCATTGGGGATGACAACAGATTCATTATTGAGTCAGCAACGTCAGACAGAAAACTGTCTAAATCGCATGCAATACTGTACATCTTTTTAACACTAGAATCCCTGAAGCCAATGAAAAAAACTCGTAATCCTGGTCCACCTTAAATCCCTTCGCACCTCTACATCAGCGTCTTTTGTTTTGTAAATGTGTCGATCAGCATAAGCAGCAAGCTGTCCCATCCCTATCACCCTCACCCCAATCATCACCCCCCCCCCCCCCCCACTCTAGGCAAAAAGTTCTCCCAGCTCAAGGCTCCTTATCTGTGTGTGAGCTACATGGAGTTGTATTGGGTAAATAATACAGTACAGTAATCCCTCCTCGATCACGGGGGTTGCGTTCCAGAACTCCCCACGAAAGATGAAAATCCGCGAAGTAAAAACCATATGTTCATATGGTTATTTTTATATATTTTAAGCCCTTATAAACTCTCCCACACTATTATAAACATTTCCCGAACAATTATACAGCATAAACACTTTGTATTCTCTTAGATATTAGGTAAGATTCGTTGAAATTATGTATGTAAACACACTGCTTATATACAGTAAAACCTAAATATTATTTTAAAGATATCGAGCGTCTCTGATATCACATATGTTACAGCCATTACGACAGATAGGCCACCAGCAATAAATACGTGCAATGCAAGAAAAATTGTATACAGTGAAATGTGTGTACAGTGACACTAAACTATGTACATGTAAAAAGTACTGTACGTAGAAAATTAATTATGGTTACTCACCAACAATGACACAACCACTTGTCTGATAATGATGAGTTTCATTTTACTGCACAACAAAGGAGAGTGTTACAGCTCTTCTAAAGGAGCCTCTTCAGGCGATTGTGTAGCACCGCCATTGTTGTTATTCCGGCAGTCTTCAATCCAAATCCCTAAAGCAGATTCCACCCGGACTACCGCCTTATTACATCCACTTACAACTCGTTTTGCGCCGTGGTTAAAGGACAATGCATCCTTAGATCTTATATTCTTTTCCTCCTTTTTAAATAAAATGAATCGTGGACTCATTGATGCCGTAATGGCATCCTACAGCAGTGTAGCGGTTCCCTTCCTTCAACATATCCAAAACTTTTACCTTTTTGGCAATCATTAGCATCTTCCGTTGGCGCTTGGGCACAGCCCCTGAAGCAGTAGCAGGAGCACGTTGATGCTGAATGAGCGAGACGAGACTTCCTGGTTAACGCAGCAGAATAGAATTCGGCGCTCCGTCGCTAAGTCAATCAGCACACAGGAACTTTACTGTGTGCTCTGATTGGGTAGCTTCTCAGCCATCCGCCAATAGTGTCCCTTGTAAGAAATCAACTGGGCAAACATGTATCAGAAGTAAAAAGACCCATTGTCCACAGAAACCCGCGAAGCAGCAAAAAATCTGCGTCGAAGTCGAAGAGTGATATAGCGAGGGATTACTGTATATCATTATTTGGAATATATGTATTTCATGTGTGTTCCATGTTTATAAAGACCTGGGTAAGTGTACAATGAAAAGAAATGCTGAACACATACCTACAGCAGAAACTTTTTCCAAGTTATAGTAATAATGACGTGTAGTGTATAATTGGTCCAAATATTGAAAAAACGTGTGCTTTTATTCAAGAATATAACCAAAGAAAAAAAACCATTCCATTTACATGTTGCTGTCAATGAGTTAAAAACCCAAGTTCAAATGTCAATTGACAGGAAGCTGATATGTATTCTTGAATGGTGCAGAGGTAAGAAGGTACCAGGTTGGAGACTCGGTGCTCCATGTTTTGAACTGCTGCTATTATTATTGCTATAATATAATAAAAACATACATTTGATTTGAGTTTGTCACATCCAGAGTGAATTTTGGCTACTTATAAAGGTTGGTGCTTGTTTTTTTTATTATTCAGTTTTACTCTGTCAGTGACATTCACATGGTACAACAAAATTGCCTTTCCCTCTCTAAGTTGATGCAGTTTATCTCCATTCTTTTCACAAGAGCAGCAAGGACCACAGTTGACACATAAACACTGGTGAATCATGTCTTCATGGCATTTTGTTGTGACTTGAATTTTTTGTTATTCAGTTTTATTCTTGAATAAAAGTACACTTGTTTTGTTATACCTTTGCTAAAGTGTTTATTTTGTATTCCAGTAACCACTTGCATAAGATCGAATCTGTCTCTGCCTCTCTCGTGCACGCACACACACATTCATGTATGAAAACGTCACTATTTGAAAATGCTATACTATTTGAACATTTTTTTTTCGATCTTGCCTGTACTGTAAGAAGTCTGTCTGCATTTTCAGTATCTTCAGTGTGTGCAGTGAGATCAGGAGGGGTGGGGTGAGGTCTGGGGGTACAGCGTGATCGTGATTGAGAGAATAAAACGTGTTATAGCACACAGCAAATGGCCACCTGAATGTTCCTGCTTGCATTGAATAAGCTCACGCCTTCTGGTGCACGGTGTCAACGCAGCACGGAGAAAAAAAGAGAGACAAATATATGGGACATTGGGTATAAATTTACTGTACAGTAATCCCTCCTCCATCGCGGCGGTTGCGTTCCAGACCCCCCCGCGAAAGGTGAAAATCCACGAAGTAGAAACCATATGTTTATATGGTTATTTTTATATTGTCATGCTTGGGTCACAGATTTGCACAGAAACACAGGAGGTTGTAGAGAGGCAGGAGCTTTATTCAAACACTGCAAACAAACATTTGTCTCTTTTTCAAAAGTTTAAACTGTGCTCCATGACAAGACAGAGATGACAGTTCCGTCTCACAATTAATAGAATGCTAACATATCTTCCTCTTCAAAGGAGTGTGTGTCAGGAGCAGATAATGTCAGAGAGATAGAGAAAAGCAAACAAATCAATAGGGCTGTTTGGCTTTTAAGTATACGAAGCACCACGGCACAAAGCAGTTGAAGGTGGCAGCTCACACCCCCTCCCTCCATCAGCAGCAGAGAAAGAGAGAGAGAGAGAGAGACAGAGACAGAGAAAAACAAACAACCAAAAATCAATACGTGCCCTTCGTGCTTTTAAGTATGTGAAGCACCGTGCAGCATGTCGCTTCACGAAGCAGCTGCACAGAAGGGAGCAAAGTGAAGATAATCTTTCAGCATTTTTTGACGGAGCGTCCCGATCATCTAGGTGTGCGAACAGCCCCCCTGCTCAATCCCCCTACGTCAGGATCAGAGAAAGTCAGCGCAAGAGAGAGAGAGAAAAGTAAGTTGGGTAGCTTCTCAGCCATCTGCCAATAGCGTCCCTTGTATGAAATCAACTGGGCAAACCAACTGAGGAAGCATGTACCAGAAATTAAAAGACCCATTGTCCGCAGAAATCCGCGAACCAGCAAAAAATCTGCGATATATATTTAAATATGCTTACACATAAAATCCGCGATAGAGTGAAGCCGCGAAAGGCGAAGCGCGATATAGCGAGGGATTACTGTACAGTGGAACATCGGTTAGCAAGCATAATTCTTTCCGGAAACGTGCTTGTAATCCAAAGCACTCGTATATCAAAGCGAATTTCCCCATAAGAAATAATGGAAACTCAGATGATTCGTTTCACAACCCACAAGTATTTATATAATAAGGATTAATACAAAATACTTGTATAAAGTAAAAATACATAAAACAAAATAACCTGCACTTTACCTTTCAAAAGAATCGTGGCTGGTGCAACAGAGACGAGAGAGAAGCAGGAGGAGGGTTATTGTGTAGGGTGACTTTCACTACTCACGGAATCACTGCAATCTGTTGGCTCGCTGGAATTTTTTTCTTTTCGTGCAACTTTAACAAGGAAACCGTCCAATGATAGCTGCCTTTGCCTCCTTTTGAAGATTTCGCAAAAATGCGACACTGCATTGTCATTAAACAGATTCATCGCTCGCACTACTACCGCCTTATTTGGGTGGTGATTTTGCACTCTTTCCCACATTTTACACATCTCCGTCTTTTTCTCCTCCTCCTCTGATGAGATGTCCTCCATAACCTCTTGCTGTTGCTCGCGATGCAGATCCATCAGTTTGTCGGTGGTCAGCTCCTGGCCATGTTCCTCCACCAGCTCTTGAGTGCCGTCCTCATTTACCTCCGGTCTCATGGTCTTCCCCAAGGACACAATTTCATCAACAACTGGCGGCTCCTTTTCATGAGAAACCCCTCAGAGTCATGTCCAAAAATGCAATCGGGCCACAATTTTCTCCAAGCAGAATTGAGGGTTCTCTTGGTGATTCCTTCCCAGGCTTTATCAATGATCTTGAGGCAGCTCACGATGTGGAAATGATTTTTCAAAAACTCTCCGAGTCTAAGGTTTGTTCCTTCAGTCACCTCGAAGCATCACTGAAATAGTGCTTTGGTGTAAAGCTTTTTAAAGTTCGAAATGACCTGCTGATCCATGGGCTGGAGTAGGGGAGTGGTGCTGGGAGGAAGGAACTTGACCTTAATGAAGTCGAATTCCTCCAGTAGGTCGTCCTCAAGGCCTGGAGGATGAACTGGAGCATTATCCATAAGCAGCAAGACTTTGAGTGGCAGATTATTTTCTAAAAGGTATCGCTTCACTGCAGGACCGAAGACCTCGTTGATTCACTCAACGAACTAGATACGAGTGACACAAGCCTTTATGTTGGACCTCCACATAACATTTAACTGGCTCATTGCACCTTGCATTTCTTGAAAGCTCGTGGATTCTCAGAATGATACACGAGCAGGGGCTTGACTTTGAAATTCCCGCTTCAATTAGCACACAACAAGAGGGTGAGACGGTCTTTCATGGACTTGTGACCGGGCATTGCATTCTCCTCTGCTGTAATGTAAGTCATCTTTTTCCAAAAAAGCCCCGTCTCATCGCAGTTAAAAACTTGGCTGTGGCAAATAATGCTCGGAAACCATGAGCCTCTGGAACTCTGCAGCGAATGCCTCAGCATTCAAACTTGCAGCCTCTCCGTGCCTCACAATACTATGGATGCCACTTCTCCTTTTAAAGTTATCAAACCATCCCCTGCTGGCCTTGAAGCCTTCTTCATTTTCTGTTGACGTACCTGGCAGTTTACTTACAAGGTCGGCGTACAAGCCTTTTGCCTTCTCGCAGATCAAGTTCTCTGGCACAGTATCACCTGCTAGTTGCTTCTCATTTATCCACACGAGAAGCAACTTTTCTACATCTTCCAGAACATGTGGCCATTGCTTTGATACTCTCGTAACTCCTTTTGCTGCATCTAGCCCCCTTATTTCTTCTCTCTTCTTTAATATCGTGCAAATCGTAGAAGTAGACTTTTTATAAAATCTTGCAATGTCGGCCACCTCGTTCATGCGTCTCAATGATTTCCTTCTTAATTTCCACCGTAATCATCTCCTTCTTCTTACCACCTTCCTTTTCAACTTTTTTCTTCATGGGGGGCATTTTCACACATACAATAATGCTATTTACTAGCACAGATGTTGACTTATACAAGTGAGCCACAACCCCACAGTGAGTGAGTGAGTGAGTGAGAGAGAGAAGTTGTGATCACGTGAGGCTCTGCAGACAAAGCGTATGTGTACTACTCGTACTGCAAGACCTTGCTCGTTTATCAAGTCAAAATCTATTAAAATTTTTTGCTCGTCTTGCAAAACACTCGCAAACCAAGTTACTCGCAAACCGAGATTTCACTGTCATTGTAAAAGTTAACTTTTTCAGTTTTATTCTCGGAATCGCGATCACGCTATATCCCCCCCCACCTCACCCCGTCCTCCTGATCTGACTCTAAGTAACAGCGCCAGCATAAATTCACACCCGATCTGACGCTGCTCGTTTTCAAATAATATTGCATTATTGCGAAGATGTTTTCTGAATGGTACTATTCAGGTCATAAAACTATTTCTTCAAAATGTCACATATATTGTCTCTTTCTTTCAGGTGTGTAATAGAAACCACAGCATACAGAGAAGTGTGTGCATTGCAACAGGTACACATGTCGTAAATGTAGTAAGGACGGTCCTTGCGTGTGTGTGAACTGTTAACATTTGAATTTCATGACTGCATATAGCCCTGAACTTACCGCTCTGTACTATTCTTTCCTCTGCATGTCCTGGAGTACAAAAGAAACAGCATACAGTAACTTGGAGATCGGCAAGATCGGGAAAAAAAAAAAAAACACGTGGTCACTGATTACAAGCGCAAGATGTTATGCGAATGAATATGAATAATGTTGCATCCGTGCCACAATGTTTTCCGAAATGTACTATACAGGTCATAAAATGAATAATTCCAAATATCATATACAGTAATCCCTCGCTATATCGCGCTTCGACTTTCGCGGTTTCACTCTATCGCGGATTTTATATGTAAGCATATTTAAATATATATCGCGGATTTTTTGCTGGTTTGCGGATTTCTGCGGACAATGGGTCTTTTAATATCTGGTTAATGCTTCGTCAGTTGGTTTGCCCAGTTGATTTCATACAAGGGACGCTATTGGCAGATGGCTGAGAAGCTACCCAACTTACTTTTCTCTCTCTCTCGCTCTGACATTCTCTGCTCCTGACGGAGGGGGTGTGAGCAGGGGGGCTGTTCGCACACCTAGACGATACGGACGCTTGTCTAAAAATGCTGAAAGAGCTGCTGCCTTCATTGCAACTGCTTTATACGGCGGTGCTTCGCATGCTTAAAAGCCAAACATCCCTATTGATTTGTTTGCTTTTCTCTCTCTCTCTGACATTCTCTGCTCCTGACGCACACTCCTTTGAAGAGGAAGATATGTTTGCATTCTTTTAATTGTGAGACGGAACTGTCATCTCTGTCTTGTCACAGAGCACATTTAAACTTTTGAAAAAGAGACAAATGTTTGTTTGCAGTGTTTGAATAAAGTTCCTGTCTCTCTGTGCAAATCTGTGACCCAAGCATGACAATATAAAAATAACCATATAAACATATGGTTTCTACTTCGCGGATTTTCACCTTTTTCACCTGGAACGCAACCCCCGCGATCGAGGAGGGATTACTGTATACGTTTGTCTGTGTTTTTTTTTTTTTTTGACATTATAGACCAGGGGTCTGCAACCTTCACTATCAAAAGAGCCATTTTGCTCCCTCTTCCTCCAAAGAAAAATAGTCTGGAGCCGCAAAACATAACACAGCTTATAAACTTTTAAAAGTTTTAATCTTTTTTTAGATTTTACATGTTACAACCACGGAATACAACAAACAGAAGTGCAGTGTGCATGTGTAGGCCTACTTTGAAATAAATTTAACTGAACTCTGCAGGCCTATTTGAGTCCTTCCTATACCTGTATAAAATTAAAATAAAAACTAGCCCACTTTAATATAAATAAAACATTTAGCTGTAGCTTAGCAGCTTTAAAAAAGTAAACACAAAATTCCATTTCAGTGTGCTCTCATCCTCTTCAGGTTTCCCTCTCAGCCAGCAATCAACTGAAGCACCTGAACATACAAAAAAACCTACATCAGCTCCGGGTCTGAAATAAATGTGTTTTTTTTTTTTTTTTTTTTTTTTAAATATTAGCCTATTAAATGCTATTGTTCTCACCTGTTTAATGTGACTTCTGTTTCTGAAGTTCGCTGCAAATCATCTCTAGCACTTTGAGCTACTTTTTGTATGAAAATGTGCTATATAAATAAACTAGGGGGCTCCGCCCCCTGCTCGCTTCGCTCGCCAACCCCTGCCGTTGGGGCATGACAAAGAGTGAGATGTATGAATTAGATATAGAATTGTGTGCAGGTTTGGATGATGCCTATATAAATACAAAATTGAGTGTTTGGCATAGAGTAATGTTTTATTGGAATATTTCTCTGTATACAACATCAGTAGTAAAGATGGTGTCTTGTCTTTGAATGAGTCTTCCTTGGCATGGATCATTTTTAATTTTAACTTTAATGTGAGATGAACGTCGAACACATGAGAAGGCAAAATAAAGTTGTGCATGTCCAAAAACGGGTTCAGAGAGGTAGATGCCAACCTTGTCCATGGTTTGTCCTTGTGATTTGTTGCTGGTCATGGCAAATGCAGGTTTAATGGGGAACTGTCGGTGTTTCAATGTAAAAGGTAATTCTAGGTCAGAACTCGTAAGGTCAATTCCAAGAATGAGAACAGTATTGTTAGCATGTGAATCTGAAAGAACTGTTGCTTGAATAACATCGTGTGTTATGGTGTTGACGACTAACCGTGTGCCATTGCATAAACCCTGTTTAGTGTTAAGGTTTCTTAATAGCATGATTATTGTTCCGTTTTTAAGGGTAAGGTTGTGTTGTGGTCATCCATCCGGGTTAATAGTGTTCAAATATTCTAATGGGAAATTCAGATGTTCATTGTCGTCATCAGAGTCAACTTTGTCAGAGCTTAGAAAGAGCCGTGTCTCTCCAGGAAGTAATGAAATGACCTGGTTAATAATGTGATTAACATTAATATTTTTTGGACATAATATAGTGCGTTGTGTTAACCACATATGCGAAAGCAGTATGGGCCATTGCCTTTTGGTGTCCTGTTATGTTCTCTGGTAGATGCAAAAGCAAATGAACTATTGTAGGATCTAATGTAGTTCATAAAGTTTTTACTTTCAGGCACATCCTTAGAAGCTTCTGTAGATATTCCGGATATGAATGTAAAGGAGGCAGTCTAATCTGCCCCTTTTGACAACAACGTGTAAATTCATTATTTGTATTGCCAGTTGTTTCTTCTGTGAAGTTAAGTGAATGACAATGATTGCAAATGACATTCATTAATCCCAATGAATTTTCCTCAATAGTGGACTCATTATTGAAAGCGTTGTCAGCCAACTGGCGTAAGAGTTTAGCAGACGTCTGGTGTTGATGTCTGCGACGGGCATGTTTTGCTTGTGGTGTTTGAGTGCCGCGTTGTTGCATGTCCATTATTTGTGACGCGCTATTTTTGAGTTTTAATTGATCCGCCTCCGCTTTGCGCAAAGTCCGTTTCACTCTACGTCGTGCATTGTTTGTATCGTGCCTTGTCCGTTTTTGTATGTCGGTCAGTTGAGCTTTCTGCTTTTTGAGTCCTGCTTGCTTGTTTTCTGTCCGGTCATATGCGCGTTTGCTTTGCTCCCTTTTTTGTATGTCTGAGACGCAAGCTCTTTCTTTTGAAATCGTGCTTGTTTTGATGCAGCACTTTGAGACGCGCGCTGTATGCGTGTACGTTCAATGTGTCGGTTCATTTGGGCACGTCTCTGTAACGGGGTTACTTGAGCTTTGCGTTTTTTGATCCGAGACATTTTTTCTCACGTATTTTCCGAAGCGCATTGTATGCGCCGCCGTGTATTCTTTTTGTTTCATTCGTGTTCGTGTGTTTGGTTCCGTTATCCAATCCGAATAGTTTTGTACCCGTGACCGTGTATGCATGACTTGTTTGTTCCTCAGCGTGCGAAATATGGATAAGTATTAAGGAGGTTCGCACTCACTGTTAATATGGAGCCTTTTCTCCAGTTGAACGGTTAATAGTGCTTTATTTTAATGAGATCCACCTATGCTGCCTAGTGTGAAGATTTTGAGATGACGTATGTTTAATATGGACGTTTCCTTTAGATATGTGGCTTTGGGTGTCACTTCTTATTGATTGGGGGGGGGGTGTGTGGGTGAGGATTGTTGTTGAGCGAGCGTCTTCTTTCGTTTTGTGTTCCAGGGGCTTGTTGAATCCCCCTCTTTCTGTGTGCCCCGTCCGTTGCTTGTAGGGTGTGTGGGGTGGTTTTGTGTTCTTTTTTTTTGTGTTCCAGGGGCTTGTTAAATCCCCCACTTGGTGTGTATCCCATCCGCCCTTTCTTGCGCCTGCGCAGTACGTCTTTTTGCAGCTACGGCCCATGGCCGGATGTGCCTGCGTCCATCATCCGGTTTAGCATTCTCGGTTAGTAATATGGATGTTGTTGTTGTTCTATGTCGGGGCTATACGATGTGACTTTGACCTTCACACAGGACTGCAGGCTCATGTGTGAGGTGGGAGAGATATTTGGACTTTATGAAGTTCATTCTTGAGAAAACTTGCTCACATAAGTATGTTGAGCCAAAGATGGACAGGACTCCAAATGCATATTTTTTCATGTTCATATATGTTTCGGGAATGGCACTCCATGTATTGAAAACAAGTTTGTCGGGTTTGGGGAGGTTTTCAATATCAGTCCATTTGTGCTCTTTAGCGAGAGTAGCCTTCTGACGGGCGACTTCTTCAAGATCCGCTGTCAGGCATTTGAACTTGGACACCCATAAATCTTTATCCGCTATGCGGCCAGTTCAATTTCTAGATCGGGCTTACTTACTCCTGTGAATGCGGATGTGTTCAGCAGGGATGGGTCGATGTCCAGGGAAGGAGAGAGTGTTTTTTTTCTTTCTGAACTCACTGAATCTTTCTCTAAATGCAGCTTGCATTGCAATAATTGTACGGTGGAAATAATCACAATTTATGTGAATGTTCACTGCTTTGAACTCTCTCAGGGAGGGGAAGTGAGAGAGTGAACCTTTCTGTACATCTCTGGCAAACACTGTCATCATGCGCTCAAACACCAAAACATTTAAAGTCAGAGAATAGATGCTCTGATATTTTTATGAACGATTCTTTCATGTATTCTCCGTCTGTGAACGGCTTACCCCTCCTTACGATCTCTTGAGCTGCCACAAAACTAGCAGCTGTAGTTGATTGTGGAGAAGTGATCCACTTTTTGAAAGTATGTTTGCTCTGTTCAGCTTTCCGTTGCAGTTCCGAAATTGCTCTCTTTCGCTCATCTTCACTTGGGTATTTTTCAGTGAATGCTGAGTGCTTGTTTCGAAAATGTCTTTCAACGTTACATTTTTTGTTGTTCGATAATTTATTGCCACATATTAAGCACACCGGTAAGCCAGCGTCGTTGGCGGTGAAGGCAAATGCTTCTGTCCACGCAGAATTAAACTCTCTGTTCTCTTCTTGGATTTTTCATTTTTGGGATTTATTCATGGTTAGTGCAGGGGTCGCACACTCCAGAAGCCACCTGCAGGTAAAGGCGAGGGCTATAGACGTAGATGTGACGCATATTTTAGTTGACAAATTATAAATAAAAATAAAAATTAGATGTTAAAGTGTATAACAGTAGTAGTAGTAAATAAACATTATATATATTACATATATTATATACAAATTAAATTAAGAAATTGCCGTTATTCATTTTCATGTTTTTTTTTTTTTTTGTCAAGGCCAAAAGGAGCCATTACAAGGAGGCTGAAGAGCCGCATGCGGCTCCAGAGCCGCGGGTTGCCGACCCCTGTTATAGACCATAAGGAGAATATTAATTCAGCGTGAGCAGGAACACTCAGTAAAACTGAATAAAAAAAAAATCAAGTGACGGTGAGATACGAAGAAGGCAGATTCACCAGCGTCTGTGTGTCAGCTTTTATCCCTCCAGATCAGAGAATGTCCAGTTCCATTGCCTCAAAACACCACTCACATCTACAGTTATTCTCAGTCTCAAATAAAAACTATCAGCGTCAGATCCCTGGGTGGTGGGTCAGTAGTATGTATCGTGATCGTGACTGACAGAATAAAAGTGAAAATAAAACGGTAACTTTCACAAGTATTATAAATGTCCACCGTCTGTTACGGACGCAAACCAAATGTATGTGTGTACTGTATAATATTAACAATAAGAGCAGCTCACTACTGAAAACGGCAAATATAGGAGGCAGTCGGGATCGAACCGGGGACTCTTGATTACAAGTCAGCATATTTTA